>NC_050177.1:26748727-26751227 GCF_008315115.2 Sander lucioperca | reverse complement strand
CTGACGGCCCAGATTACAATTGAAGGAAGACAAAAATAGCGAGGGTCTAAGAGAAGAGACAGGCGAGAGAAAACGACAGAAAGTTTGGGATCATTTTAAGCTGCAAACATGCTGCTACATCATCTTTGTAGAAAACATTCAGTGTACTCATCCATTCCACGGAGCGAACCTGAGACAAGGTAATAAACGTCTGCTGCTCTCGTCCACCGCGCTGTTTCACACAACTAGCCTACAGCATGCTACTCTGCTAATAGCCATGTTTTACCAACAAGCTAAAACGAGAGCTGTTGGTTTGTAGTCTCACTGTTTATTAGTTTGCTACTAATCTTTGGAAACTTAGCTGCTGCCAGAGACAAACCGCCCCCCCCCCCTATGTTCGCGCATGTGCGGTTGTACGAGGATTTACGACACTGCACAATCTGTTCCACGCTTCCGCTCGACAGCCAAGCTAACGTTAGTTTAGCTAACAGCTAATTCGGCTAACTGCTAGCTGAGACAGCATGTAATAACTTTAAAAGACCCTCAAAATAAAACTTGAAAATAAACGTTGACATATATAACAAACACCTAACATATATAACAGCTGTTACGTCAGTTCTACTTTACTTGTGCTCATTTAAAATACAATCACTCAATACTTGTCTTTATTGTTATTACTGTGAAGTCTTAATTTAGCTGTAGCCTGCTTTTCCCATTACGTTTGAGTTAACGTTATTTTAGACTGAATCTAGCTGTCAGCTAGCGGTTAGCCGAATTAGCTGTTAGCTAAACTAACGTTAGCTTCCCGGTGGAGGCTAGCCATAGGCTAGCGTGGAACAGATCGTGCAGGTCGTATGGATACGTAAAACAGTATTATCTTGCGCATGTGCAGAACGGATCGTGCAGGCAGAACGGATCATGTACCGACACTAACACTTCACGGCTCACACCTGAATTTATAGGACTGTACCAAGTTGATGAAAGAGGACGGGGTACGAGAAAAGGACGAGAATTCCTTTTTTTTGCCTAAAGAGCAAATTGATTTATTCAAGAACAAGAAAAAAATGCGTTTGAGTGATATTTTGTTACTTTCATTCAACCTTTCAAAATGAATAGTTTATCATACATTTTGCTTTTATTAGAGGCAACAGTCAAATGATATCTCCCACCAGCAATCTTTAATCTGTATCCATCACTCTCCAAAGGCAGACTCGAGTGCTTATATATGAAGTAAAATAAAGTTATATTAGGGAAAATCAGAAAGAATTTAAACACCTTTTATGACAAGATCCTTTCTAAAAATATGATATACACTGTACATGAAATAAATATATTAATATAATCATTTAAGACCTTGCCCAGATTTCGCCCTGATGCAGCTACACATATCTGAGCTCACAAACCCTGGTTTGTGTGTTACCCTATTTTACACAAATGCCTAAAACTGGACAAACATTTTAATTTATTTAATTAACTTGATTTGTTATGCATTTCAACATAATTATGGTGGTGGCTGAATGATGATACCGATAAACAAAAATTGAAATCCCACAGACAGAAATGTATCCCTGCTAATTCATCTCTGCTGAAGTTGTTCATCTGCATTGCTTCTAAAATACAAAGATGGGAATGAAAGCAAGGCCATGGCCACCTCCCCTTAGACCAAACCCCAGTCCAGCTGGAGCCACTGCACTGGAACAGGTAACACATTTAAACCCATTCCCCTAATCAAAACACAGTCGCCAGTATCATTATTCTGAGAAAAAAGCAACACTGAAATCACAAAGAATGAATGTTAGGCCCACAGCATCCTACAAGATGTTTACAGGTACCTGTACATCACTACCAACCAATGACACATAGCTGTCAGACACAAAAGAAAGAAAATCAGGCTCCTCCAAATTGCAATCCATCTCAGGCCCAACCTGCTCACAAGGATAGGTATGCATCACAGGGTGTAACACAGGGTGAAACAACACATGAACTTGAAAGATTATTTCTCCTAACAGAAGCAGTAAATGCTATAGACTTAGCATGCACGCTTTTGCCACTGAACTTAACAGGGCATTCACAGTTCCAATGACTCCTACCTTTACATTAGTGACAGATCTTACTGGGATCAACTGCACTGGCTGTGCACAGACCACTCTGGCTTACCATGAAGTGGACTGGCTCCTTCACCCCACTGTTCACCTGCTGGATGAAACCCACTACGTTCGCCTCCATTTCTCCACAAGCCTTACACTCATGGTCACCACAGTGGATCAACATGTACTAATCTGCTCAAGTAGAAGCCTCCACTGCTGTTTTAACTTTATGTGCATTTTTAAGTTTTTAAGCTGCTCTAGAACAATCAGATTATACTATACAATGCATCATATGTACCAGCGTCCAGTGAAATACACCAGTGGTTAAAATGAGTAAGACGAGTTGTGAGGCAGCAGTGGCGCGCAAACAGGTACTGACTGTCACCTACTTAGCTAAGGAGGCTGTCCCTAATGTGGCCCAGGCCCTATGGGTG
>NC_050177.1:26706227-26743727 GCF_008315115.2 Sander lucioperca | reverse complement strand
TGTCTAGTTATTCCCTCTTCTCTAGCATATTTCACCTGTCTGTCCCTCTTTGTGGATGCTAGTTCGTCTCCTCTGTTTCAGTAAGCATTCGATCATAGTTTGTTTCCCATTGTTAATCTCCTAGTTTTATATTGACCTTTATTCTGTGTACCTTGACTCAGCCTTAGCCTTGTGATTTGGATACCTGATTGCCATTTCCAGTCGTGATAATTTAGTAGTTATGATAGTATATGACATTCATTCACTTCAATAAATCTTTCTAAAAGAGTAATGTGGATACAAAATGCTTACAGTATTCACCTTGCTTTGTAGTGGAGCACTTTGAAGAAGTTTGGGATGTAACCACTTGAAGTGCTGTGTTCTGCTGGGAATCTGAAAACAATTAATTTAAATATAGTTCAGACAAAAGCACAACTTCACATACTGCCGTCTCTGTGAAGGCAAGAATAAATAATTGTTTTCGTCATGAATGCATTCACTTTTTTGTGTGCAAATGTTGCATTTCGGCGCCTTTTATATTTTACCATGTCTTGGTTGAGTGGTGTTTACGTTGTCAAAGATGGTTGAGGCAGAAGTGCCCTCCATATTGTCCAGGGTGGTTGAGGCATGTGAGTGCCTCAGAAGTGTCTGATCCACAGAAGTCTCAGTTCTTGAGCCTTTGAAAAGTAAAAATAAAATATGAGCATTAATGACAATGAGTTTGTTTGATTTTATTATTCTATGAAATCAACCTCAATGTGAGACAACAAAAGAGCTAAGTGGAAGGCTGAACCTGCTGGCTTGAAAAGGCCCACTCATATCCAAAAGTATACTGTATCTCTCCTCATGGTGGGTTATCAAGAGGAAGGCCCACCTCTCTGTTTCCTGTATCTGAGTAATCATTTAAGCTAACTATTCCTCTACCTCTTACTTTAAAAGTTACCTTTTTCCTTAACATCCCAATAAAAGGCTGTCCTAACTTACTCCTTCTGTACTGCTAACCAGACTTTTTGCAAAACATTAATTACCTTTATCATCTACTGTAACTCTATTGCTTTCTTAGTTGTCTCCTCTCATTCACTATTTCTTTATTAGTGGGAATGCTGATTCAGCATTTCCAACTATTGTTATTCTGTTCTTTATTTATTCTTCTTATATCTTATTCTTCTTATTCCGTACGTTTTTTGGCTCTCCGTAACTTCTGCATACGTTCAGCTATTAAAACCATTCAACTTTTAAAATGTTCAGCTCTTTCAGCTAATGATGGGACTTCTTCAACTTTTTTTTTTAAATATTAAGCTTTTAACACTTTTTTTTTAACATTGAAGTCAATAAGAGCATGCTTCAAATCCTTCAAATCTTCTTCCGCTCCCAAAATGTTCAGCCCCTCCATACTTTCACCTACAGACGCCAAACAAACTTTCAGCTATCCGGTTATTACTTTTCAGTTTATCTTTTACAGTTTTTGTGAAAAAGCTGTTTATGTTTAGTGATCATTTCAGGGTTTTTCTGCGTTTCTAGTGAGTGTGTGTTGGGGCCAGCTAGAGTGGATGATGTCATCGCCAGAGCCTTAAAAAAATATCTTTGTCCCCTCTCTATAAATTGCTCTCGCGCCCACAATATCTACTTGTCATACACAATTTATACATAAAAACTAAGGTATTTTTGTATAGTTTCAGCCAATGTGCTCAGTTACGTGATATGCCTTATACTTTTGGCTCTGTGAGCTTCCAAATGACAAGAGTTCCAAATCTTCCTCCATTCACGGCCATGTTTAACATTCTCCACATTTCCCAGCGAAACACTTTTTTAAAATCGCTGATATGCCCACATTTTTAAGTTTATCCACATACATTTTATATTGATGATGTCTATTCCTTCCTCTCTCTCTCTCTCTCTGTCTATTCCTTTCTTCCTCTCTCTCTCTATTCCTTCCCCACTCTCTCTATTTCTTCCTCTCTCTCTCTCTCTGTCTGTCTATTTCTCCGTCTCTCTGTCT
Organism: Sander lucioperca; assembly: GCF_008315115.2. NCBI lineage: Eukaryota > Metazoa > Chordata > Actinopteri > Perciformes > Percidae > Sander > Sander lucioperca. Next base: position 26,741,749 of record NC_050177.1, on the reverse strand, counting down.
GTCTGTCTATTCCTCTCTCTCTGTCTGTCTATTCCTCTCTCTGTCTGTCTGTTTCTCTCTGTCTGTCTGTCTATTTCTCTCTCTGTCCGTCTGTCTATTTCTCTCTCTGTCTGTCTGTCTATTTCTCTCTCTCTCTGTCTGTCTGTCTATTCCTCTCTCTCTCTGTCTGTCTGTCTATTCCTCTCTCTCTCTGTCTGTCTGTCTAGTCCTCTCTCTCTCTGTCTGTCTGTCTATTCCTCTCTCTCTCTGTCTGTCTGTCTAGTCCTCTCTCTCTGTCTGTCTGTCTAGTCCTCTCTCTCTCTGTCTGTCTGTTTCTCTATTCCTGTCTGTCTGTTTCTCTATTCCTGTCTGTCTCTCTCTCTCTCTCTCTCTCTCTCTCTAAGGTAATGCAGTTCATCTTCCAACTGACAATTTTGCAACTTCTTACGGATTTAAGCTATTCATCCAGCTTAGCTTTAGCAATTCAGCTATTCAGCATTCCCACGCATTTTCTGCAGGAAATGCATTTTCTAGTTTCTTGCTGCTGTTTAGACTTAATTGATTAAAACCTGTCCACCTTCTATCAATGATTCTAAATAATTCAGCACCATATTTATACATAATCTCTCCCATCTTCTGCAAATTATTTACCACTGTTCCTTTAAGCCCATCTAACACTATCATCAGGTCTCTACTGTTTGTCTCCCTGGTCATAACCTAAAGATATTATCACATTCTGTACAAGTCAGTATACCTTTATGTTGATGTAGGTCAGCCTCACTGGAATCATCATCACTCATGCCTACTTCATCTGGTTGAGTAAAAAAAAAACCAAGTATTTAAATCAAAGACTAAATACAATTATAAATCTGATATATGAAGTACTTATAAACTACATTTAAAACTGAATTTCACCTTCAGGATTGATCTCAATGTCATCCAGCCCTTTCCCCTGCAGGTCAGACAGTCTTCCTTTTTCCATTGCTATCAACAGTTTGCTGACTTTTGCGAGCTGCAGGGTACTCTCTGGAAGCCGATAGAATTCCCTGTGGACACGTATATCATGTCCTAGAAAGGTAGCAAGTTGATCCATTTCATTTTCTTTCAGGTTTAGTACTGTGGACAAAGTGGCAACTTGTTTCCTCAATCTTGTTGAGGTGAGTGACTCTGGGTTGTTTGCACCACATTGTTTTGAATACTTGCGAAAGCAGTCAGAGCCTCTGTAATGGGAAAGCACATATGGGCGTGCAAACAAGTACACATTCTCTGTGTGGACTTGACACTCAATCCGGTTTTTAATGAGGAGGTCCATTGCAGTGATCATGTCAGGTGTGAGAAGCACGGGCACCATTCGTGACCTTTTACCTCGAATCTCAACTCTGTCAAAGTACTTTGCAACCTTCCTCTCAAACTCAGTAAGGCCCATTATAATGTCAGGATTCAACTCTGTACGATTTCTGGACGTGAAAGCCTGGAGCTCCATTTTTGAAACTTCCCCTTGCCTTCTTCTGTTAAACAGTACCACCTGTGTCAAAGTCACTTGAGCAAGATTCCCAAAGCTTTTGATGTTGGGTTGTTCCTCAAGGTCCTTCATGCATTTAGCACGCTCAGTAGCAAGAAACTTGTGCAGCAGGTACACATCCTGTGTGAAGGGTAAAACATGTGGTTTATTCCATTTGGCTTGTTGAAGTGTACCCAGTGCAGCACCTGAAATGGATTCCACCCATCTTTTCTCATATAGAGTGGCGAATTGCTTGGCAGACTCTGCGACGGCATTGCGATTTGCAATGATGGCATTGCATTGCACAATGCCTGCAACCTTAGCCAAACTGTGACCCAATTTTAAAGCCAAAGATGGGATTTTATATGAGTTGCTAGCCAAGTCATAACCAGCAACAGATCTAACTGCTTGTATCATGTGGGGGAAGTTACTGGGCATAACAAGGTCTTCAGTGCTCTTCAAAGGTGTTGTAGCTCTTGCAGTCATCAAGAGTCTTGCCATCTCCCTCATTTTCTGACGTATGTAATCATTTCTTTTCTCATTTGGTTTCCTGGCATTGTATATTGACTCGCCAAGACTAAGGATGTCTCTTTCACTCCTTATAACCAAAGAAATGTCATCCTGGTTCATTTCACAAGCAATCTTCCAAACAGCTTCATGAACTGCATCAGGTTTTGGTAGGTCAAGGTGGATCCGTTTTTGCCCAACTTGAGTCTCCCCCTCAACAGACATCTGAGGGCAGTTTCTGACATGTCTCCATAGACTATCTCTTGCATAGAGTCCTTGACAAAACTTGCAGTGACGGAAGTCATTAGATTGTCTGACTGTAGTGGGTCTTCGACAAGCAACCATTTCTCCATCACCACTGCTTGCAACCGTGGCATTATGGTTAAAGTTTCCCCTCTTCTTAAGACAGCGTAACAAATCTTTTCTTTCGCGAGATCTCTTGTTAAAACTGAAAGCCATTGCAACATCAGGCTGTGTACTGTGAGCGGATTCGAGGTGTCTTGCCAATTTAGAAATGGCCTTATTACAATATAGACAATATTGTTTCTTGTTGTACTTGCTTCGTTTTGCTGTGTTTGGCAACGAAGTGACATTTATGGAGCTGTGCAATGTCTTCTCTGATGAACTGTCACTGCAACTTATCACTGAACTACAATGGCTGCTGCTCATCTTTGAGGAACTAAAACTTCTCTGCTCCTTCGAACTGGTGGTACTATCCGAACTGTGGGCTGTAGCGATCCCCAATGATATGTCCTTTAACACTTTCTGGGGAAGATGATTTTCTATGATTTTTAGATCTCTACTATAAGAACTTGCGTCAGAGGAGTTGCCACTTGAATCTGGAACATAGTTGGCATCATCATAGTCCGTAGCATCCGAAGATTCATCCGTCATGTCATTAGAGATCTAAAGGAAAATGGAGAGAAAAGCATCTCATTCTAATAATAAGTTAAACATTTAATAGATAGAATATTGTTCTTCTAGTATCATCACATTGTGCATAACACAACATTTAAAGGTAATAATAAAAACATATTAAAAGTAACATTTGAGCTCTTTAATATGATTTATGTTTTACTATTTCATTATTGTTGTCTATTGGTATTTATTACCTGGTCATTTGAGCTTGTTGAGTTTCGATCATTAAATCCACCATAATCGACTGAGGGAGGTCCAACCTTTGAAATTATTAATAATTTTCATCAAACAGAAATTTTCACCCCACGTTATATCACCTTAATGCTGATTGTCGCAAATTCACATCACACCGCTTCCATTCAGACTGCAGCCAAGATAGTGTATGTATTCCCCCAATACATGTGTGTGAAGTAGATAAAAACAGAATTTAGTGAAAATTAAGATACACTGTTTTGAGGGGTAGTTAGTTCTATCAAATGCTAGGGGTAATTTCCTTACACAGTGTTATGCAGAAACTAGTAATGGTAATATTGATTGTTGAACATTTCACATTTGTTTTAAGAAGGTGAAAATGCATTTTATTTATGAACAGGACTTAAGTGAGACATGTATTAAAATAGAAGAAATTGACAGTAAATGTGTAGTAACCTGTTGGAAAGATGAACTGGATCTCTCGCTCACTTCTGGGTCTCCTGAAACTTGAGTCAGGATAATGCCACTTGGTGTCTGCAACGAAGTTCAAAAATAATCTGTCAGAAATATTCAGAATTATAATATAGATCCTAACTAATGATCCTACCTATTCCAGTTAAAAGAAATCCCCCCCCCCCCAATTCTATCATAATCACCTTTGGGCTGAGACTCATTGCTGAAGTCAAGGGCTGCATCAACTTTGCATTTAAGGAACACAAATTGTAGTAAAAATAGCTAATGTGAGGACCTGGACTTATCATTCAAGACTCTATGGAAATGGTTAAAACTGTACAATATCTGCTACCCACAATATGAGGACAATGTAAAACACACACACTCTAAACGTTGAAACATACAATATCAGGACTTCATCTGAAACACAGTTCAATCTTTTACAGCCTCAAACAAAATGAGGACATGACGACTAAACACACACACTACACGTGTCTCATCATACAATATCAGGACTTCATCTAAACACAGTTCAATCTTTTACAGCCTCAAACAAAATGAGGACATGATGACTAAACACACAAAGAGTCAGTGTCCCTGTCTTCTAAGTTATACTGTTGTAGTAAAAGAAAGCTAAAAACTCCACAGTAATGGACAGGGATCTACTTCCCTAGAAGTTCAACCATGTAAACTCATAAGCAGAAGCTAACATGGGCAATACATGTGTGTGAAGTAGATAAAAACAGAATTTAGTGAAAATTAAGATACACTGTGTTGAGGGGTGGTTAGTTCTATCAAATGCTAGGGGTAATTTCCTTACACAGTGTTATGCAGAAACTAGTAATGGTAATATTGGTTGTTGAACATTTCACATTTGTTTTAAGAAGGTAAAAATGCATTTTATTTATGTACAGGACTTAAGTGAGACATGTATTAAAATAGAAGAAATTGACAGTAAATTTGTAGCAACCTGTTGGAAAGATGAACTGGATCTCTCGCTCACTTCTGGGTCTCCTGAAACTTGAGTCAGGATAATGCCACTTGGTGTCTGCAACGAAGTTCAAAAATAATCTGTCAGAAATATTCAGAATTATAATATAGATCCTAACTAATGATCCTACCTATTCCAGTTAAAAGAAATCCAATTCTATCATAATCACCTTTGGGCTGAGACTCATTGCTGAAGTCAAGGGCTGCATCAACTTTGCATTTAAGGAACACAAATTGTAGTAAAAATAGCTAATGTGAGGACCTGGACTTATCATTCAAGACTCTATGGAAATGGTTAAAACTGTACAATATCTGCTACCCACAATATGAGGACAATGTAAAACACACACACTCTAAACGTTGAAACATACAATATCAGGACTTCATCTGAAACACAGTTCAATCTTTTACAGCCTCAAACAAAATGAGGACATGACGACTAAACACACACACTACACGTGTCTCATCATACAATATCAGGACTTCATCTAAACACAGTTCAATCTTTTACAGCCTCAAACAAAATGAGGACATGACGACTAAACACACAAAGAGTCAGTGTCCCTGTCTTCTAAGTTATACTGTTGTAGTAAAAGAAAGCTAAAAACTCCACAGTAATGGACAGGGATCTACTTCCCTAGAAGTTCAACCATGTAAACTCATAAGCAGAAGCTAACATGGGCAATACATGTGTGTGAAGTAGATAAAAACAGAATTTAGTGAAAATTAAGATACACTGTGTTGAGGGGTGGTTAGTTCTATCAAATGCTAGGGGTAATTTCCTTACACAGTGTTATGCAGAAACTAGTAATGGTAATATTGATTGTTGAACATTTCACGTTTGTTTTAAGAAGGTGAAAATGCATTTTATTTATGAACAGGACTTAAGTGAGACATGTATTAAAATAGAAGAAATTGACAGTAAATGTGTAGTAACCTGTTGGAAAGATGAACTGGATCTCTCGCTCACTTCTGGGTCTCCTGAAACTTGAGTCAGGATAATGCCACTTGGTGTCTGCAACGAAGTTCAAAAATAATCTGTCAGAAATATTCAGAATTATAATATAGATCCTAACTAATGATCCTACCTATTCCAGTTAAAAGAAATCAATTCTATCATAATCACCTTTGGGCTGAGACTCATTGCTGAAGTCAAGGGCTGCATCAACTTTGCATTTAAGGAACACAAATTGTAGTAAAAATAGCTAATGTGAGGACCTGGACTTATCATTCAAGACTCTATGGAAATGGTTAAAACTGTACAATATCTGCTACCCACAATATGAGGACAATGTAAAACACACACACTCTAAACGTTGAAACATACAATATCAGGACTTCATCTGAAACACAGTTCAATCTTTTACAGCCTCAAACAAAATGAGGACATGACGACTAAACACACACACTACACGTGTCTCATCATACAATATCAGGACTTCATCTAAACACAGTTCAATCTTTTACAGCCTGAAACAAAATGAGGACATGACGACTAAACACACAAACTACACGTGTCTCATCATACAATATCAGGACTTCATCTAAACACAGTTCAATCTTTTACAGCCTCAAACAAAATGAGGACATGACGACTAAACACACAAACTACACGTGTCTCATCATACAATATCAGGACTTCATCTAAACACAGTTCAATCTTTTACAGCCTCAAACAAAATGAGGACATGACGACTAAACACACAAAGAGTCAGTGTCCCTGTCTTCTAAGTTATACTGTTGTAGTAAAAGAAAGCTAAAAACTCCACAGTAATGGACAGGGATCTACTTCCCTAGAAGTTCAACCATGTAAACTCATAAGCAGAAGCTAACATGGGCAATACATGTGTGTGAAGTAGATAAAAACAGAATTTAGTGAAAATTAAGATACACTGTGTTGAGGGGTAGTTAGTTCTATCAAATGCTAGGGGTAATTTCCTTACACAGTGTTATGCAGAAACTAGTAATGGTAATATTGATTGTTGAACATTTCACATTTGTTTTAAGAAGGTGAAAATGCATTTTATTTATGAACAGGACTTAAGTGAGACATGTATTAAAATAGAAGAAATTGACAGTAAATGTGTAGTAACCTGTTGGAAAGATGAACTGGATCTCTCGCTCACTTCTGGGTCTCCTGAAACTTGAGTCAGGATAATGCCACTTGGTGTCTGCAACGAAGTTCAAAAATAATCTGTCAGAAATATTCAGAATTATAATATAGATCCTAACTAATGATCCTACCTATTCCAGTTAAAAGAAATCCCCAATTCTATCATAATCACCTTTGGGCTGAGACTCATTGCTGAAGTCAAGGGCTGCATCAACTTTGCATTTAAGGAACACAAATTGTAGTAAAAATAGCTAATGTGAGGACCTGGACTTATCATTCAAGACTCTATGGAAATGGTTAAAACTGTACAATATCTGCTACCCACAATATGAGGACAATGTAAAACACACACACTCTAAACGTTGAAACATACAATATCAGGACTTCATCTGAAACACAGTTCAATCTTTTACAGCCTCAAACAAAATGAGGACATGACGACTAAACACACACACTACACGTGTCTCATCATACAATATCAGGACTTCATCTAAACACAGTTCAATCTTTTACAGCCTCAAACAAAATGAGGACATGACGACTAAACACACAAAGAGTCAGTGTCCCTGTCTTCTAAGTTATACTGTTGTAGTAAAAGAAAGCTAAAAACTCCACAGTAATGGACAGGGATCTACTTCCCTAGAAGTTCAACCATGTAAACTCATAAGCAGAAGCTAACATGGGCAATACATGTGTGTGAAGTAGATAAAAACAGAATTTAGTGAAAATTAAGATACACTGTGTTGAGGGGTGGTTAGTTCTATCAAATGCTAGGGGTAATTTCCTTACACAGTGTTATGCAGAAACTAGTAATGGTAATATTGATTGTTGAACATTTCACGTTTGTTTTAAGAAGGTGAAAATGCATTTTATTTATGAACAGGACTTAAGTGAGACATGTATTAAAATAGAAGAAATTGACAGTAAATGTGTAGTAACCTGTTGGAAAGATGAACTGGATCTCTCGCTCACTTCTGGGTCTCCTGAAACTTGAGTCAGGATAATGCCACTTGGTGTCTGCAACGAAGTTCAAAAATAATCTGTCAGAAATATTCAGAATTATAATATAGATCCTAACTAATGATCCTACCTATTCCAGTTAAAAGAAATCCCAATTCTATCATAATCACCTTTGGGCTGAGACTCATTGCTGAAGTCAAGGGCTGCATCAACTTTGCATTTAAGGAACACAAATTGTAGTAAAAATAGCTAATGTGAGGACCTGGACTTATCATTCAAGACTCTATGGAAATGGTTAAAACTGTACAATATCTGCTACCCACAATATGAGGACAATGTAAAACACACACACTCTAAACGTTGAAACATACAATATCAGGACTTCATCTGAAACACAGTTCAATCTTTTACAGCCTCAAACAAAATGAGGACATGACGACTAAACACACACACTACACGTGTCTCATCATACAATATCAGGACTTCATCTAAACACAGTTCAATCTTTTACAGCCTCAAACAAAATGAGGACATGACGACTAAACACACACACTACACGTGTCTCATCATACAATATCAGGACTTCATCTAAACACAGTTCAATCTTTTACAGCCTCAAACAAAATGAGGACATGACGACTAAACACACAAACTACACGTGTCTCATCATACAATATCAGGACTTCATCTAAACACAGTTCAATCTTTTACAGCCTCAAACAAAATGAGGACATGACGACTAAACACACAAAGAGTCAGTGTCCCTGTCTTCTAAGTTATACTGTTGTAGTAAAAGAAAGCTAAAAACTCCACAGTAATGGACAGGGATCTACTTCCCTAGAAGTTCAACCATGTAAACTCATAAGCAGAAGCTAACATGGGCAATACATGTGTGTGAAGTAGATAAAAACAGAATTTAGTGAAAATTAAGATACACTGTGTTGAGGGGTAGTTAGTTCTATCAAATGCTAGGGGTAATTTCCTTACACAGTGTTATGCAGAAACTAGTAATGGTAATATTGATTGTTGAACATTTCACATTTGTTTTAAGAAGGTGAAAATGCATTTTATTTATGAACAGGACTTAAGTGAGACATGTATTAAAATAGAAGAAATTGACAGTAAATGTGTAGTAACCTGTTGGAAAGATGAACTGGATCTCTCGCTCACTTCTGGGTCTCCTGAAACTTGAGTCAGGATAATGCCACTTGGTGTCTGCAACGAAGTTCAAAAATAATCTGTCAGAAATATTCAGAATTATAATATAGATCCTAACTAATGATCCTACCTATTCCAGTTAAAAGAAATCAATTCTATCATAATCACCTTTGGGCTGAGACTCATTGCTGAAGTCAAGGGCTGCATCAACTTTGCATTTAAGGAACACAAATTGTAGTAAAAATAGCTAATGTGAGGACCTGGACTTATCATTCAAGACTCTATGGAAATGGTTAAAACTGTACAATATCTGCTACCCACAATATGAGGACAATGTAAAACACACACACTCTAAACGTTGAAACATACAATATCAGGACTTCATCTGAAACACAGTTCAATCTTTTACAGCCTCAAACAAAATGAGGACATGACGACTAAACACACACTACACGTGTCTCATCATACAATATCAGGACTTCATCTAAACACAGTTCAATCTTTTACAGCCTCAAACAAAATGAGGACATGACGACTAAACACACAAAGAGTCAGTGTCCCTGTCTTCTAAGTTATACTGTTGTAGTAAAAGAAAGCTAAAAACTCCACAGTAATGGACAGGGATCTACTTCCCTAGAAGTTCAACCATGTAAACTCATAAGCAGAAGCTAACATGGGCAATACATGTGTGTGAAGTAGATAAAAACAGAATTTAGTGAAAATTAAGATACACTGTGTTGAAGGGTAGTTAGTTCTATCAAATGCTAGGGGTAATTTCCTTACACAGTGTTATGCAGAAACTAGTAATGGTAATATTGGTTGTTGAACATTTCACATTTGTTTTAAGAAGGTGAAAATGCATTTTATTTATGTACAGGACTTAAGTGAGACATGTATTAAAATAGAAGAAATTGACAGTAAATGTGTAGTAACCTGTTGGAAAGATGAACTGGATCTCTCGCTCACTTCTGGGTCTCCTGAAACTTGAGTCAGGATAATGCCACTTGGTGTCTGCAACGAAGTTCAAAAATAATCTGTCAGAAATATTCAGAATTATAATATAGATCCTAACTAATGATCCTACCTATTCCAGTTAAAAGAAATCCAATTCTATCATAATCACCTTTGGGCTGAGACTCATTGCTGAAGTCAAGGGCTGCATCAACTTTGCATTTAAGGAACACAAATTGTAGTAAAAATAGCTAATGTGAGGACCTGGACTTATCATTCAAGACTCTATGGAAATGGTTAAAACTGTACAATATCTGCTACCCACAATATGAGGACAATGTAAAACACACACACTCTAAACGTTGAAACATACAATATCAGGACTTCATCTGAAACACAGTTCAATCTTTTACAGCCTCAAACAAAATGAGGACATGACGACTAAACACACAAACTACACGTGTCTCATCATACAATATCAGGACTTCATCTAAACACAGTTCAATCTTTTACAGCCTCAAACAAAATGAGGACATGACGACTAAACACACAAAGAGTCAGTGTCCCTGTCTTCTAAGTTATACTGTTGTAGTAAAAGAAAGCTAAAAACTCCACAGTAATGGACAGGGATCTACTTCCCTAGAAGTTCAACCATGTAAACTCATAAGCAGAAGCTAACATGGGCAATACATGTGTGTGAAGTAGATAAAAACAGAATTTAGTGAAAATTAAGATACACTGTGTTGAGGGGTGGTTAGTTCTATCAAATGCTAGGGGTAATTTCCTTACACAGTGTTATGCAGAAACTAGTAATGGTAATATTGATTGTTGAACATTTCACGTTTGTTTTAAGAAGGTGAAAATGCATTTTATTTATGAACAGGACTTAAGTGAGACATGTATTAAAATAGAAGAAATTGACAGTAAATGTGTAGTAACCTGTTGGAAAGATGAACTGGATCTCTCGCTCACTTCTGGGTCTCCTGAAACTTGAGTCAGGATAATGCCACTTGGTGTCTGCAACGAAGTTCAAAAATAATCTGTCAGAAATATTCAGAATTATAATATAGATCCTAACTAATGATCCTACCTATTCCAGTTAAAAGAAATCCCCCCCCCCCAATTCTATCATAATCACCTTTGGGCTGAGACTCATTGCTGAAGTCAAGGGCTGCATCAACTTTGCATTTAAGGAACACAAATTGTAGTAAAAATAGCTAATGTGAGGACCTGGACTTATCATTCAAGACTCTATGGAAATGGTTAAAACTGTACAATATCTGCTACCCACAATATGAGGACAATGTAAAACACACACACTCTAAACGTTGAAACATACAATATCAGGACTTCATCTGAAACACAGTTCAATCTTTTACAGCCTCAAACAAAATGAGGACATGACGACTAAACACACACACTACACGTGTCTCATCATACAATATCAGGACTTCATCTAAACACAGTTCAATCTTTTACAGCCTCAAACAAAATGAGGACATGACGACTAAACACACAAAGAGTCAGTGTCCCTGTCTTCTAAGTTATACTGTTGTAGTAAAAGAAAGCTAAAAACTCCACAGTAATGGACAGGGATCTACTTCCCTAGAAGTTCAACCATGTAAACTCATAAGCAGAAGCTAACATGGGCAATACATGTGTGTGAAGTAGATAAAAACAGAATTTAGTGAAAATTAAGATACACTGTGTTGAGGGGTAGTTAGTTCTATCAAATGCTAGGGGTAATTTCCTTACACAGTGTTATGCAGAAACTAGTAATGGTAATATTGATTGTTGAACATTTCACATTTGTTTTAAGAAGGTGAAAATGCATTTTATTTATGAACAGGACTTAAGTGAGACATGTATTAAAATAGAAGAAATTGACAGTAAATGTGTAGTAACCTGTTGGAAAGATGAACTGGATCTCTCGCTCACTTCTGGGTCTCCTGAAACTTGAGTCAGGATAATGCCACTTGGTGTCTGCAACGAAGTTCAAAAATAATCTGTCAGAAATATTCAGAATTATAATATAGATCCTAACTAATGATCCTACCTATTCCAGTTAAAAGAAATCCCCCCCCCCCCAATTCTATCATAATCACCTTTGGGCTGAGACTCATTGCTGAAGTCAAGGGCTGCATCAACTTTGCATTTAAGGAACACAAATTGTAGTAAAAATAGCTAATGTGAGGACCTGGACTTATCATTCAAGACTCTATGGAAATGGTTAAAACTGTACAATATCTGCTACCCACAATATGAGGACAATGTAAAACACACACACTCTAAACGTTGAAACATACAATATCAGGACTTCATCTGAAACACAGTTCAATCTTTTACAGCCTCAAACAAAATGAGGACATGACGACTAAACACACACACTACACGTGTCTCATCATACAATATCAGGACTTCATCTAAACACAGTTCAATCTTTTACAGCCTCAAACAAAATGAGGACATGACGACTAAACACACAAAGAGTCAGTGTCCCTGTCTTCTAAGTTATACTGTTGTAGTAAAAGAAAGCTAAAAACTCCACAGTAATGGACAGGGATCTACTTCCCTAGAAGTTCAACCATGTAAACTCATAAGCAGAAGCTAACATGGGCAATACATGTGTGTGAAGTAGATAAAAACAGAATTTAGTGAAAATTAAGATACACTGTGTTGAGGGGTGGTTAGTTCTATCAAATGCTAGGGGTAATTTCCTTACACAGTGTTATGCAGAAACTAGTAATGGTAATATTGATTGTTGAACATTTCACGTTTGTTTTAAGAAGGTGAAAATGCATTTTATTTATGAACAGGACTTAAGTGAGACATGTATTAAAATAGAAGAAATTGACAGTAAATGTGTAGTAACCTGTTGGAAAGATGAACTGGATCTCTCGCTCACTTCTGGGTCTCCTGAAACTTGAGTCAGGATAATGCCACTTGGTGTCTGCAACGAAGTTCAAAAATAATCTGTCAGAAATATTCAGAATTATAATATAGATCCTAACTAATGATCCTACCTATTCCAGTTAAAAGAAATCCCCCCCCCCCCAATTCTATCATAATCACCTTTGGGCTGAGACTCATTGCTGAAGTCAAGGGCTGCATCAACTTTGCATTTAAGGAACACAAATTGTAGTAAAAATAGCTAATGTGAGGACCTGGACTTATCATTCAAGACTCTATGGAAATGGTTAAAACTGTACAATATCTGCTACCCACAATATGAGGACAATGTAAAACACACACACTCTAAACGTTGAAACATACAATATCAGGACTTCATCTGAAACACAGTTCAATCTTTTACAGCCTCAAACAAAATGAGGACATGACGACTAAACACACACACTACACGTGTCTCATCATACAATATCAGGACTTCATCTAAACACAGTTCAATCTTTTACAGCCTGAAACAAAATGAGGACATGACGACTAAACACACAAACTACACGTGTCTCATCATACAATATCAGGACTTCATCTAAACACAGTTCAATCTTTTACAGCCTCAAACAAAATGAGGACATGACGACTAAACACACAAACTACACGTGTCTCATCATACAATATCAGGACTTCATCTAAACACAGTTCAATCTTTTACAGCCTCAAACAAAATGAGGACATGACGACTAAACACACAAAGAGTCAGTGTCCCTGTCTTCTAAGTTATACTGTTGTAGTAAAAGAAAGCTAAAAACTCCACAGTAATGGACAGGGATCTACTTCCCTAGAAGTTCAACCATGTAAACTCATAAGCAGAAGCTAACATGGGCAATACATGTGTGTGAAGTAGATAAAAACAGAATTTAGTGAAAATTAAGATACACTGTGTTGAGGGGTGGTTAGTTCTATCAAATGCTAGGGGTAATTTCCTTACACAGTGTTATGCAGAAACTAGTAATGGTAATATTGATTGTTGAACATTTCACGTTTGTTTTAAGAAGGTGAAAATGCATTTTATTTATGTACAGGACTTAAGTGAGACATGTATTAAAATAGAAGAAATTGACAGTAAATTTGTAGTAACCTGTTGGAAAGATGAACTGGATCTCTCGCTCACTTCTGGGTTTCCTGAAACTTGAGTCAGGATAATGCCACTTGGTGTCTGCAACGAAGTTCAAAAATAATCTGTCAGAAATATTCAGAATTATAATATAGATCCTAACTAATGATCCTACCTATTCCAGTTAAAAGAAATCAATTCTATCATAATCACCTTTGGGCTGAGACTCATTGCTGAAGTCAAGGGCTGCATCAACTTTGCATTTAAGGAACACAAATTGTAGTAAAAATAGCTAATGTGAGGACCTGGACTTATCATTCAAGACTCTATGGAAATGGTTAAAACTGTACAATATCTGCTACCCACAATATGAGGACAATGTAAAACACACACACTCTAAACGTTGAAACATACAATATCAGGACTTCATCTGAAACACAGTTCAATCTTTTACAGCCTCAAACAAAATGAGGACATGACGACTAAACACACAAAGAGTCAGTGTCCCTGTCTTCTAAGTTATACTGTTGTAGTAAAAGAAAGCTAAAAACTCCACAGTAATGGACAGGGATCTACTTCCCTAGAAGTTCAACCATGTAAACTCATAAGCAGAAGCTAACATGGGCAATACATGTGTGTGAAGTAGATAAAAACAGAATTTAGTGAAAATTAAGATACACTGTGTTGAGGGGTGGTTAGTTCTATCAAATGCTAGGGGTAATTTCCTTACACAGTGTTATGCAGAAACTAGTAATGGTAATATTGATTGTTGAACATTTCACGTTTGTTTTAAGAAGGTGAAAATGCATTTTATTTATGAACAGGACTTAAGTGAGACATGTATTAAAATAGAAGAAATTGACAGTAAATGTGTAGTAACCTGTTGGAAAGATGAACTGGATCTCTCGCTCACTTCTGGGTCTCCTGAAACTTGAGTCAGGATAATGCCACTTGGTGTCTGCAACGAAGTTCAAAAATAATCTGTCAGAAATATTCAGAATTATAATATAGATCCTAACTAATGATCCTACCTATTCCAGTTAAAAGAAATCCCCAATTCTATCATAATCACCTTTGGGCTGAGACTCATTGCTGAAGTCAAGGGCTGCATCAACTTTGCATTTAAGGAACACAAATTGTAGTAAAAATAGCTAATGTGAGGACCTGGACTTATCATTCAAGACTCTATGGAAATGGTTAAAACTGTACAATATCTGCTACCCACAATATGAGGACAATGTAAAACACACACACTCTAAACGTTGAAACATACAATATCAGGACTTCATCTGAAACACAGTTCAATCTTTTACAGCCTCAAACAAAATGAGGACATGACGACTAAACACACACACTACACGTGTCTCATCATACAATATCAGGACTTCATCTAAACACAGTTCAATCTTTTACAGCCTAAAACAAAATGAGGACATGACGACTAAACACACAAAGAGTCAGTGTCCCTGTCTTCTAAGTTATACTGTTGTAGTAAAAGAAAGCTAAAAACTCCACAGTAATGGACAGGGATCTACTTCCCTAGAAGTTCAACCATGTAAACTCATAAGCAGAAGCTAACATGGGCAATACATGTGTGTGAAGTAGATAAAAACAGAATTTAGTGAAAATTAAGATACACTGTGTTGAAGGGTAGTTAGTTCTATCAAATGCTAGGGGTAATTTCCTTACACAGTGTTATGCAGAAACTAGTAATGGTAATATTGATTGTTGAACATTTCACATTTGTTTTAAGAAGGTGAAAATGCATTTTATTTATGAACAGGACTTAAGTGAGACATGTATTAAAATAGAAGAAATTGACAGTAAATGTGTAGTAACCTGTTGGAAAGATGAACTGGATCTCTCGCTCACTTCTGGGTCTCCTGAAACTTGAGTCCGGATAATGCCACTTGGTCTCTGCAACGAAGTTCAAAAATAATAATTTGTCAGAAATATACAGAATTATAATATAGATCCTAACTAATGATCCTACCTATTCCAGTTAAAAGAAATCCCCAATTCTATCATAATCACCTTTGGGCTGAGACTCATTGCTGAAGTCAAGGGCTGCATCAACTTTGCATTTAAGGAACACAAATTGTAGTAAAAATAGCTAATGTGAGGACCTGGACTTATCATTCAAGACTCTATGGAAATGGTTAAAACTGTACAATATCTGCTACCCACAATATGAGGACAATGTAAAACACACACACTCTAAACGTTGAAACATACAATATCAGGACTTCATCTGAAACACAGTTCAATCTTTTACAGCCTCAAACAAATGAGGACATGACGACTAAACACACAAACTACACGTGTCTCATCATACAATATCAGGACTTCATCTAAACACAGTTCAATCTTTTACAGCCTCAAAACAAAATGAGGACATGACGACTAAACACACAAAGAGTCAGTGTCCCTGTCTTCTAAGTTATACTGTTGTAGTAAAAGAAAGCTAAAAACTCCACAGTAATGGACAGGGATCTACTTCCCTAGAAGTTCAACCATGTAAACTCATAAGCAGAAGCTAACATGGGCAATACATGTGTGTGAAGTAGATAAAAACAGAATTTAGTGAAAATTAAGATACACTGTGTTGAGGGGTAGTTAGTTCTATCAAATGCTAGGGGTAATTTCCTTACACAGTGTTATGCAGAAACTAGTAATGGTAATATTGATTGTTGAACATTTCACATTTGTTTTAAGAAGGTGAAAATGCATTTTATTTATGAACAGGACTTAAGTGAGACATGTATTAAAATAGAAGAAATTGACAGTAAATGTGTAGTAACCTGTTGGAAAGATGAACTGGATCTCTCGCTCACTTCTGGGTCTCCTGAAACTTGAGTCAGGATAATGCCACTTGGTGTCTGCAACGAAGTTCAACAATAATCTGTCAGAAATATTCAGAATTATAATATAGATCCTAACTAATGATCCTACCTATTCCAGTTAAAAGAAATCCCAATTCTATCATAATCACCTTTGGGCTGAGACTCATTGCTGAAGTCAAGGGCTGCATCAACTTTGCATTTAAGGAACACAAATTGTAGTAAAAATAGCTAATGTGAGGACCTGGACTTATCATTCAAGACTCTATGGAAATGGTTAAAACTGTACAATATCTGCTACCCACAATATGAGGACAATGTAAAACACACACACTCTAAACGTTGAAACATACAATATCAGGACTTCATCTGAAACACAGTTCAATCTTTTACAGCCTCAAACAAAATGAGGACATGACGACTAAACACACACACTACACGTGTCTCATCATACAATATCAGGACTTCATCTAAACACAGTTCAATCTTTTACAGCCTCAAACAAAATGAGGACATGACTATAGGCAGATGATGGCTACAGTTGGACTGTTACACGTACATGTTCTACATTTCATACATTGCTAATGCACAGATGCTTATTCAGCCCCACCTGGCAATGTGAAACAAAAAAGAAATAAATAAATGTTCCACATGTTCCACTGCCGTCAGCGCTTTCCTCTTTCAGGAAAGCTCGTATACCAGGCCATGGTCGCCACTTCGCTCTGGAAGAGAGGAGGCAACACATTTGATGGCTCTCTGCTCATTAGGAGATGTGTTGACCTGCGCGGTATCCAAAATCTTCGCAAAATACGACCAACACGTCAAGGATCAAGCGAGCGCTCGGGTCTCGGCTCCCCAACAAGAAAGCTATGTGCAGTCAATGGAACTGGGACCCATGGACGAGATATGTGACAGCGAGACAGACCTGCATCACGACGATGAAGACGACGACGACGACGACAACACTATGAGTTCCGAGGATTCCTGGGATGAGGAGTTACCTAGGAACTCGCTTAGACTCACACGCGTCGAAGGCAGCGACAGTGACGAGTATATGTCAATATCCAATTTAAACCTGAGCGATCGTCACCACGAAGAGGACGTTGACACTCTCGAGTCTCATCAGGCCCAGCAGTCATGGAGAATTACCAAGCGTACCACCGAGGACTTCTTATTAGCCAGAGAAAGAAGACCAGCGGAAGCGCATTTGGGCCCCCCAACCAGCTTCAAGCAGAGATGTTTGCGATGCGAGGCCTACGACGCTCACTGTAAGGACGCGGCCGAGAACTACAGACGGGTCCTGACCAGCTACACCAAGACCGTTTCCGAGCTCATGATGGGCTTCAAGAAAGTCCTAGAGAGGTACCCTGAACTTAGGGTCGAGTCGAGCGACGGTCATCTCCACTACATGGTGCAGGCTGCGCTGGGGCGCAACAACCTTGTGCAGGAGATGGTTCGCCTGGCCACAAAGAGACAAACGCAAAAGGCATTTAGAACCGAGCCCGGCCAAGAAGAGGCTAAGTTCGACCATGCCATAGTTTCGGTCCACGAAGCTCTAAACACGTGCTACACCGATGGTGAGGCGCTCAGGATGATACTCGAGCGCTACACCAATCTGTACGTTCGCTACATAGAGGTGTGGAGAGAAATGTGTTCCAAGGTGTCGACGGACATCACGGTCATGGAGTTCATGAACCTAACTCAGGACAGGCCTGGTGTGAGCCACGGGGAGCCTTGGTCAGAGGCAAAAGCCTACATAGCTCGCATGTTAGCCAAAGTGGGCACCATCACCCCAAGGGTCGTAGGAGAAGCTTGCGCCCGTGCTCTGAAAACCCTAGACTTCAACCTCTCGTCGGCGCCTAAGGATTTTGAAAAACGCAAAGGTGTCATCCACGCTGAGTTAGAGGACATGCGCGGCTGCCTGGACAGAAGTTCGCACAAGTGGAGTTGGGATTCTCACATGACCGACCTGTACTTTGATATTCGCAGCGATCTTGCGGTACTCGAAGCCCTGACAGAAGTGGGAGAGATCTCCGTGAAGACTCTGCTGCACGAAAGGTCTATGCTCGTCTCGCAAGTGAGGAAGTTGACCAGGAACCAGGGCTCTCTGGAGCTGCAGGTGGCTCAGACTCGATCTAAGCTCAGAGACTCCGTAGCTCGGTGCCAGCACACGGAAATGAATGCGCTACAGTGACCGCACTTGGCTGACATTCGATGTTGACCGATGGAGAGTGCATGTACTAATCTCTTGTATCGCCGATTGTTTGATGCAGCATGGATTCAGATTGTGATCACCTGGTGTACAAAAGCAACGACGCAGAAGAGGACAGGAGTGAGAACAATGTTGACACTGTTTGTCTAGTCTGTGTCGACTACCAGGTTCAGGACAAGCCAATACGATGCACCGAACCTATACCCACGGTCTCGTTTCAAGGAGAGTGGAACTCGGGGCGCATGGTACCTTACGTAGACATTCTCCAAGAGCAGCCAGAGCTAACCGTGTTCCCGGAATCCGAGCCTATACTCTACGTAAAGGATGGACGCCTTGTAGCCCTACAAGGTGCAATCTATACGCAGGACGTGTCACCCAACGGCACATGGCTCAGCGACAGGGCCCAGTGTTTGAGATCGGTGTCGAGGTTGAGACATGCGGGTCTGATGTGTATACAACTACCAGAGCTAAACAGAATAGTCCTCGAACAAAAAAACGACGATGGGCTATTGTATCTGACACACAAGTGGCTCTCGGAGAAAGAAAACATGAACCAATGCATAGAGTTATTCGGACCCTTTGCCTGCGACGCGATGCTCGCCCCGATTCTCCGTGAAGCACTTCGTTCAGACTGGATCGATGACCGCAAGGAACTCAGTGGCACAAACAACGAGCTGAAACTTGGCTGGGCTCAGGAGTTTTACGACTGGGAGTCTGTGGCCAAGAACAGGAGCGGTTCCCTGGTGTTTGCTCGGCACGGCACGTGCCAAAACCAAGCCAAACGCACTGTACACGGTGGCACACTCGTAACGGCAATAATGAACAAGATGAAATGGTGCGGTTACACCCCTTGGTCCGCCGTGCGGTCAGTGCGCTGCGCTGAGGCTCGCATTGTAAAGCTTCCTTGTCCAGACTGTAAGCGTAGACTCCTGACATCCTGCGTGTTTCTCATGGAGTGTGCTGCAGTCGAGGCTTCTCGCCAGCGCGATTGGCTGGTGCGAAACGAAGCTGTGATTCAACTGTGCTGGCTCCTGTGTCAAATCCACAAGCCTCCACGGTCTGACGTGCGCGAGTTGTTAGCAGCCTGGACTCAGTCAATCATGGCACACTCAATAAATTTCCAGGAGTGCCAGGCCACGGGAGCCTCGTTTGACCTGGAGGCTCTCGTTGTCATGTTTGCCAACGATCACATTCCATTCGTGTCATCTAAGCCCGCACGCAGCGCAAAGCTCGAGCATAACGCAGATCTCACTCCCGAAGCCGAGTTGGTGAATGCCATCACGCAAAACCAGGGATTCTCTCCTACGCGCGGGACTGCCGCGTACCCGACTACAAGCGAGTTGAATGACTCCAACATGTCGACCGCGGTGGATGTCCTGACCAATGCCCCCGACGCGATGGAGGCCAGGGCTCAAGAGGTTCGCGTGATAACACAAGCTCTTGTGTCGTGCTTCCCCAGGGTTGCTGCTTCGGCTCTGGACGATCTCACGCTGAAGGCTCCTAACGCGCGTGAGTTCTCGGGTAGAATATGGCCCGTGTTTGTCAACTCCACCAGGACATGTTACCAGCTGTTCAAAGCCCTGGCTCTCCCTGTGTCATCCAGTTCCGAGTACACACTTGAGCTGCTGGCGAGAGCGTGGAGAGGTGTGACGCGCCAAGTCTTGGAACGTTTCACACCAATGGGCACCGGAGGGCTTGTCAGAGTCAACTACGCGCATTACACAAAGCACCTCCTGGGTCCCTTGAACACCTTAGCCCAAGTCACTCTCATAAGCGAATCTGAGAGGCGTCTGATGATCGACGTATTGAGCAAAGGTGTTCTACCGTGCTTCGCGGTACAGGGTGACAGCGTTCCTGACCGACTCGTGAGCTCCACAATAGCTTTGACGTTCGCAGCTTGTGGCCTACGCGTGGTTGGGGTCGAGGACAGCGAGGGTGATTATCGGTACGGCGCACGCCACACAGTCACCTCAGCAGGCCTGTTGTACTTTGCAGCGTGGTACATACTGGTGTACGTGGGAACGTTGCACATTCAGCCCGTATTGAAGACACGATTGTCCCAAACCGGTTCGGATGCTGACAAACACCTGTGCGCTGCTCTGAAACTTAATCGTGCACCCGAGGGATCTGATACCCACGTAGTCCTTGACCACGGCGAGATTGTACATGCTCTACGGATAGTCACGTTGACGAGGTCTCAAGCCAGACCAATCGCACAGGCCCTGCGTGGACCCGGCAACGAGTTCGACCCGTGGTGCGACACGCTTCGCGTTAGCGAGGACGAGAACGGTTACAAATTCGATAGCATGTTACACATGGCAGGCAGAGATGAATCGGTTGAGACCTTTGAATGTCTAGATGGACAGAGAGAGTCTGGGGGGCAGGACATCCGGCGCTGTCCTTCTCCAATCTGCGAATCTGGAACACACGAACGCCGTATTGAGACTATTGAACCAGAGCAGGACGCCGGTGCCGATGGTGAACGTGCCAGACCCCAGGGGCCTCGGCTCATATGCAATGGGCTAGTGGTCGACGTAGACAAGTTAGGATTTCGCGAAAGTTGCGTATTCCTGACTAACAGAAATGTGCAACCGGTATCAAAAACGAACCAGGACATATCACCGAGCATCAAAAACCCTTGCATGGCCAACATCGCGTCTACCGTGTACGGAAAGAGTCCGGGTACGGCAGCTGTGACAGCGTGTGCGTGCTCTCATGGTACACTCATAGAGGCACTCTGGGTCCTCTTTATGCATTCAAAGAGGAACCCCTTAGCTACATCAGCATCAACCGAGACAGCTGCTGCCACTGCTACGGAACCTTTGACACCCGAAGCCCTGGCCGTTATTATTCTCACGGCCGGGGAACATATCTATGGTAATGTCGCTGGGTAGCTCTTCCCCTCTGCTGCTAAACTGCTTTGGGTGACCATCAAAGTTGAACTGTTCCACAACCGTCAAGGGTCTCTCCACGGTGCAGCCAAAGTGACGTGGGCGTGTTCTGTAGACGTACAAGCCCGGGGGCAGACTTGGTGACTTTTCGAGTTGATAAACAAGCACGACGCCACAGCACTTGGGGTATTTGAGGCTTCGATTCCGCATCAGCCAACTGTGTGCCATAACCACAGCCTACTGTAATTGCGTCACTTTTGTAACGCGTTACTCCCAACACTGACAGTCAATGTAGGCTAACATTAAATTGGCTGAATTGACCAAGCGAGAAAGGTCCCAATTTCCTTTACCAGAGAGAACCATGTTGATAAATCACGTTACTGCACGGCGGCAGCATAGTAATAATAATAATAATAATAATAACAATAATAATAATACATTGGGGTTCTCTAATTGAGAATAGAATGGAGCAGCAGCTAGTTAACAATAATAATAATAATAATAATAATAATAATAATAATAATAATAATACATTTAATTAAGTTAAGTAAGTAACAAAGTCTTAAGTATTGTGGTTTTGTATCTGGACCTGGTCTATGTGAAAAATAGAGTAAAATCTCCCTTTATTGCAGTTTCACAAATAGAATAAAGCTTTCACAAATCTCAAACTGTGTTTTTAATAAAAAACTCCTTAAATAAAATGTCTTCAAATACAATATTAAAAAATATTTACATTTTATCAGTTGGTTAAGTGTCTTGCTCAGGGACACATTGGTTGATGTATCACAGCGGGAATCGAACCCGGGTCTCCCACACCAAAGGCATGTGTTATATCCACTGCGCCATCACCACCCCAAAAAATTAGCAGCTGATTGATAAATCTCCACGTCGGGGAATCGAACCCGGCTCTACTACGTAACAGGCGGAGATACAGTCCACTATACTAACGTAGATGTACTAAGACTGGTTGTTATTTGTTAAGTTCACACACACACACACACACACACACACACACACACACACACACACACACACACACACACACACACACACACACACACACACACACACACACACACACACACACACACACACACACACACACACACACACACACAGCTGACGTGTTGGGACATACATGCTGTCCGTAAGGTCTCTGGTTCTGGCTCTGACCACGGGAACAGAAACAGGACAGCTCACTTCAACGCAGCGTAATAACTCCTGAAAATAATATCCATCTCGCAAATGTATTTGTCTCTGCAGTCATCTCAACCGTCGAATACAGCGACGGGAAACAATACGGCTTTTTTTTTCCTGTGAAGAAATGTGTCGCGGTGTTGGTGAATTCTTAAAAAAAAAGAAATGCACCACTAAATAAATATGAATATTTCAACCGATGTTTTTGCCTGCCGTGTCTCCCCTTAAAATGCGTTGTAACTCGCGTTACTGAGATTGTAACGAGTATAATAGTACCGACATTTAATTAGTAATGCGTTATATTACTGCGTTACAGCAAAAAGGAATATATTAGCCTACTGTAATTGCGTCACTTTTGTAACGCGTTACTCCCAACACTGACAGTCAATGTAGGCTAACATTAAATTGGCTGAATTGACCAAGCGAGAAAGGTCCCAATTTCCTTTACCAGAGAGAACCATGTTGATAAATCACGTTACTGCACGGCAGCAGCATAGTAATAATAATAATAATAATAATAACAATAATAATAATACATTGGGGTTCTCTAATTGAGAAATAGAATGGAGCAGCAGCTAGTTAACAATAATAATAATAATAATAATAATAATAATAATAATAATAATAATAATAATACATTTAATTAAGTTAAGTAAGTAACAAAGTCTTAAGTATTGTGGTTTTGTATCTGGACCCGGTCTATGTGAAAAATAGAGTAAAATCTCCCTTTATTGCAGTTTCACAAATAGAATAAAGCTTTCACAAATCTCAAACTGTGTTTTTAATAAAAAACTCCTTAAATAAAATGTCTTCAAATACAATATTAAAAAATATTTACATTTTATCAGTTGGTTAAGTGTCTTGCTCAGGGACACATTGGTTGATGTATCACAGCGGGAATCGAACCCGGGTCTCCCACACCAAAGGCATGTGTTATATCCACTGCGCCATCACCACCCCAAAAAATTAGCAGCAGATTGATAAATCTCCACGTCGGGGAATCGAACCCGGCTCTACTACGTAACAGGCGGAGATACAGTCCACTATACTAACGTAGATGTATTAAGACTGGTTGTTATTTGTTAAGTTCACACACACACACACACACACACACACACACACACACACACACACACACACACACACACACACACACACACACACACACACACACACACACACACACACACACACACACAGCTGACGTGTTGGGACATACATGCTGTCCGTAAGGTCTCTGGTTCTGGCTCTGACCACGGGAACAGAAACAGGACAGCTCACTTCAACGCAGCGTAATAACTCCTGAAAATAATATCCATCTCGCAAATGTATTTGTCTCTGCAGTCATCTCAACCGTCGAATACAGCGACGGGAAACAATACGGCTTTTTTTTTTCCTGTGAAGAAATGTGTCGCGGTGTTGGTGAATTCTTAAAAAAAAAGAAATGCACCACTAAATAAATATGAATATTTCAACCGATGTTTTTGCCTGCCGTGTCTCCCCTTAAAATGCGTTGTAACTCGCGTGGTGAAAGATGCCGATTTAAAAAAAGATAACATAGCAGCAAGTAGTTTAGCTAATTATATTAAAAACATTACAAACATTTTTAAACCTTTATATATATATGTATATATTAGAGAGATACGCTTGTTTCAGCTTCTCGAATGTGAGGATTATATATATATATATATATATATATATATATATATATATATAATGTGTGTGTGTGTGTGTGTGTGTGTGTGTGTGTGTGTGTGTGTGTGTGTGTGTGAACTTAACAAATAACAACCAGTCTTAATATATCTACGTTAGTATAGTGGACTGTATCTCCGCCTGTTACGTAGTAGAGCCGGGTTCGATTCCCCGACGTGGAGATTTATCAATCTGCTGCTAATTTTTTGGGGTGGTGATGGCGCAGTGGATATAACACATGCCTTTGGTGTGGGAGACCCGGGTTCGATTCCCGCTGTGATACATCAACCAATGTGTCCCTGAGCAAGACACTTAACCAACTGATAAAATGTAAATATTTTTTAATATTGTATTTGAAGACATTTTATTTAAGGAGTTTTTTATTAAAAACACAGTTTGAGATTTGTGAAAGCTTTATTCTATTTGTGAAACTGCAATAAAGGGAGATTTTACTCTATTTTTCACATAGACCAGGTCCAGATACAAAACCACAATACTTAAGACTTTGTTACTTACTTAACTTAATTAAATGTGTGTGTGTGTGTGTGTGTGTGTGTGTGTGTGTGTGTGTGTGTGTGTGTGTGTGTGAACTTAAAGTGCCCATATTATGAAAAAATCACTTTTTCTGGGATTCTGGATGTTATTTTGTGTCTCTGGTGCTTCCACACGCATACAAACTTTGAAAAAAAAACATCCATGCTGTTTTGAGTGAGATACTGGTTTCTGAATGTAACCTGCCTTCAGTCTCCGGGTGAGCTGTTCAAAATCTGCAGGGTTTTCTACGTCACTAGCCAAAACAAGGGGGCTAACCGCTAGCATGCTAGCTAGCCCCCTTGTTCTCAATGGCAAAACACTGCTACAACACACACAAGTTCACCATAATCTACAAAAGAACTACTTACATGTCCCTCTTCTGCAGGTATTCCATGCAAAGTTGGAAGTGCGCCCTCATCTAGAAGAAGTCTGTGAGCCTTACCTAGCTACTGTGCATGTGCGAATCCCAACAAAGATGGTACAGAAGTAGGATGTCTCACTCTGTAGGTAAAATAGAGACCTGAACACAGGGTGAAACGAGGAGCTGCAGCAATGTGCAGTACAAAAAAAATATGGTGTTTTTTGATAATTAAACCATGTAAACCTATTCTGGTACAACCTCAAAATACAATTATGAACCTGAAAATGAGCATAATATGGCCAACGCTTGTTTCAGCTTCTCGAATGTGAGGATTATATATATATATATATATATATATATATATATATATATATATAGTCCTATATAGTCCTAGTAATAGTTTAATAAAGAAACACACAAACATAAAAGCCTAAAAACGTCACACCCTATTGACTCCCACGTTTAAGCCAAGCAAAATAAAAAACAAGTAAGGCAGCAATAACCTTACCCTAAATAAAGACTAGAATTAATTAAATACAAGGTACAATTTTTTATGTTCAGCCGTTACCAATCCCACACACACACACACACACACACACACACACACACACACACACACACACACACACACACACACACACACACACACACACACACACACACACACCTGACGTGTTGGGACATACATGCTGTCCGTAAGGTCTCTGGTTCTGGCTCTGACCACGGGAACAGAAACAGGACAGCTCACTTCAACGCAGCGTAATAACTCCTGAAAATAATATCCATCTCGCAAATGTATTTGTCTCTGCAGTCATCTCAACCGTCGAATACAGCGACGGGAAACAATACGGCTTTTTTTTTTCCTGTGAAGAAATGTGTCGCGGTGTTGGTGAATTCTTAAAAAAAAAGAAATGCACCACTAAATAAATATGAATATTTCAACCGATGTTTTTGCCTGCCGTGTCTCCCCTTAAAATGCGTTGTAACTCGCGTTACTGAGATTGTAACGAGTATAATAGTACCGACATTTAATTAGTAATGCGTTATATTACTGCGTTACAGCAAAAAGGAATATATTAGCCTACTGTAATTGCGTCACTTTTGTAACGCGTTACTCCCAACACTGACAGTCAATGTAGGCTAACATTAAATTGGCTGAATTGACCAAGCGAGAAAGGTCCCAATTTCCTTTACCAGAGAGAACCATGTTGATAAATCACGTTACTGCACGGCAGCAGCATAGTAATAATAATAATAATAATAATAACAATAATAATAATACATTGGGGTTCTCTAATTGAGAAATAGAATGGAGCAGCAGCTAGTTAACAATAATAATAATAATAATAATAATAATAATAATAATAATAATAATAATAATACATTTAATTAAGTTAAGTAAGTAACAAAGTCTTAAGTATTGTGGTTTTGTATCTGGACCCGGTCTATGTGAAAAATAGAGTAAAATCTCCCTTTATTGCAGTTTCACAAATAGAATAAAGCTTTCACAAATCTCAAACTGTGTTTTTAATAAAAAACTCCTTAAATAAAATGTCTTCAAATACAATATTAAAAAATATTTACATTTTATCAGTTGGTTAAGTGTCTTGCTCAGGGACACATTGGTTGATGTATCACAGCGGGAATCGAACCCGGGTCTCCCACACCAAAGGCATGTGTTATATCCACTGCGCCATCACCACCCCAAAAAATTAGCAGCAGAATGATAAATATCCACGTCGGGGAATCGAACCCGGCTCTACTACGTAACAGGCGGAGATACAGTCCACTATACTAACGTAGATGTATTAAGACTGGTTGTTATTTGTTAAGTTCACACACACACACACACACACACACACACACACACACACACACACACACACACACACACACACACACACACACACACACACACACACACACACACACACACACACACACACACACACACACAGCTGACGTGTTGGGACATACATGCTGTCCGTAAGGTCTCTGGTTCTGGTTCTGACCACGGGAACAGAAACAGGACAGCTCACTTCAACGCAGCGTAATAACTCCTGAAAATAATATCCATCTCGCAAATGTATTTGTCTCTGCAGTCATCTCAACCGTCGAATACAGCGACGGGAAACAATACGGCTTTGTTTTTCCTGTGAAGAAATGTGTCGCGGTGTTGGTGAATTCTTAAAAAAAAAGAAATGCACCACTAAATAAATATGAATATTTCAACCGATGTTTTTGCCTGCCGTGTCTCCCCTTAAAATGCGTTGTAACTCGCGTGGTGAAAGATGCCGATTTAAAAAAAGATAACATAGCAGCAAGTAGTTTAGCTAATTATATTAAAAACATTACAAACATTTTTAAACCTTTATATATATATATATATATTAGAGAGATACGCTTGTTTCAGCTTCTCGAATGTGAGGATTATATATATATATATATATATATATATATATATATATATATATATAGTCCTATATAGTCCTAGTAATAGTTTAATAAAGAAACACACAAACATAAAAGCCTAAAAACGTCACACCCTATTGACTCCCACGTTTAAGCCAAGCAAAATAAAAAACAAGTAAGGCAGCAATAACCTTACCCTAAATAAAGACTAGAATTAATTAAATACAAGGTACAATTTTTTATGTTCAGCCGTTACCAATCCCACACACACACACACACACACACACACACACACACACACACACACACACACACACACACACACACACACACACACACAGCTGACGTGTTGGGACATACATGCTGTCCGTAAGGTCTCTGGTTCTGGCTCTGACCACGGGAACAGAAACAGGACAGCTCACTTCAACGCAGCGTAATAACTCCTGAAAATAATATCCATCTCGCAAATGTATTTGTCTCTGCAGTCATCTCAACCGTCGAATACAGCGACGGGAAACAATACGGCTTTTTTTTTTCCTGTGAAGAAATGTGTCGCGGTGTTGGTGAATTCTTAAAAAAAAGAAATGCACCACTAAATAAATATGAATATTTCAACCGATGTTTTTGCCTGCCGTGTCTCCCCTTAAAATGCGTTGTAACTCGCGTTACTGAGATTGTAACGAGTATAATAGTACCGACATTTAATTAGTAATGCGTTATATTACTGCGTTACAGCAAAAAGGAATATATTAGCCTACTGTAATTGCGTCACTTTTGTAACGCGTTACTCCCAACACTGACAGTCAATGTAGGCTAACATTAAATTGGCTGAATTGACCAAGCGAGAAAGGTCCCAATTTCCTTTACCAGAGAGAACCATGTTGATAAATCACGTTACTGCACGGCAGCAGCATAGTAATAATAATAATAATAATAATAACAATAATAATAATACATTGGGGTTCTCTAATTGAGAAATAGAATGGAGCAGCAGCTAGTTAACAATAATAATAATAATAATAATAATAATAATAATAATAATAATAATAATAATACATTTAATTAAGTTAAGTAAGTAACAAAGTCTTAAGTATTGTGGTTTTGTATCTGGACCCGGTCTATGTGAAAAATAGAGTAAAATCTCCCTTTATTGCAGTTTCACAAATAGAATAAAGCTTTCACAAATCTCAAACTGTGTTTTTAATAAAAAACTCCTTAAATAAAATGTCTTCAAATACAATATTAAAAAATATTTACATTTTATCAGTTGGTTAAGTGTCTTGCTCAGGGACACATTGGTTGATGTATCACAGCGGGAATCGAACCCGGGTCTCCCACACCAAAGGCATGTGTTATATCCACTGCGCCATCACCACCCCAAAAAATTAGCAGCAGATTGATAAATCTCCACGTCGGGGAATCGAACCCGGCTCTACTACGTAACAGGCGGAGATACAGTCCACTATACTAACGTAGATGTATTAAGACTGGTTGTTATTTGTTAAGTTCACACACACACACACACACACACACACACACACACACACACACACACACACACACACACACACACACACACACACACACACACACACACACACACACACACACACACACACAGCTGACGTGTTGGGACATACATGCTGTCCGTAAGGTCTCTGGTTCTGGTTCTGACCACGGGAACAGAAACAGGACAGCTCACTTCAACGCAGCGTAATAACTCCTGAAAATAATATCCATCTCGCAAATGTATTTGTCTCTGCAGTCATCTCAACCGTCGAATACAGCGACGGGAAACAATACGGCTTTGTTTTTCCTGTGAAGAAATGTGTCGCGGTGTTGGTGAATTCTTAAAAAAAAAGAAATGCACCACTAAATAAATATGAATATTTCAACCGATGTTTTTGCCTGCCGTGTCTCCCCTTAAAATGCGTTGTAACTCGCGTGGTGAAAGATGCCGATTTAAAAAAAGATAACATAGCAGCAAGTAGTTTAGCTAATTATATTAAAAACATTACAAACATTTTTAAACCTTTATATATATATATATATATTAGAGAGATACGCTTGTTTCAGCTTCTCGAATGTGAGGATTATATATATATATATAGTCCTATATAGTCCTAGTAATAGTTTAATAAAGAAACACACAAACATAAAAGCCTAAAAACGTCACACCCTATTGACTCCCACGTTTAAGCCAAGCAAAATAAAAAACAAGTAAGGCAGCAATAACCTTACCCTAAATAAAGACTAGAATTAATTAAATACAAGGTACAATTTTTTATGTTCAGCCGTTACCAATCCCACACACACACACACACACACACACACACACACACACACACACACACACACACACACACACACACACACACACAGCTGACGTGTTGGGACATACATGCTGTCCGTAAGGTCTCTGGTTCTGGCTCTGACCACGGGAACAGAAACAGGACAGCTCACTTCAACGCAGCGTAATAACTCCTGAAAATAATATCCATCTCGCAAATGTATCTGTCTCTGCAGTCATCTCAACCGTTGAATACAGCGACGGGAAACAATACGGCTTTTTTTTTTCCTGTGAAGAAATGTGTCGCGGTGTTGGTGAATTCTTAAAAAAAAAGAAATGCACCACTAAATAAATATGAATATTTCAACCGATGTTTTTGCCTGCCGTGTCTCCCCTTAAAATGCGTTGTAACTCGCGTTACTGAGATTGTAACGAGTATAATAGTACCGACATTTAATTAGTAATGCGTTATATTACTGCGTTACAGCAAAAAGGAATATATTAGCCTACTGTAATTGCGTCACTTTTGTAACGCGTTACTCCCAACACTGACAGTCAATGTAGGCTAACATTAAATCGGCTGAATTGACCAAGCGAGAAAGGTCCCAATTTCCTTTACCAGAGAGAACCATGTTGATAAATCACGTTACTGTACGGCAGCAGCATAGTAATAATAATATGATTAAACCAGCATTTTTACCTTGTGCTTGCAGAGTTGACCAGTCGGGAAAGTGTCCAGGTTGCTGTGAGGACTTCTGACACTGCATGTGAGGACAGAGTCAAGCCTGGATCCTTTTAACGTCTAAAATCAAACGGCGTGTAGCGACATGTCCGCCCCAAAAGCGTGACCTGTGGTGTGGAAAGTCCTGGCGTCGCGACCTGCAATCACACTTCTGTAGCAACAGTTTGTTGGCTGAGTTAGGGGCCGTCTGCAACCTACAGTGCTCAGGCTGGTGACATAGCTTTAGACTTATGGGATTCTTTCAGGAAAGAAATCACCAAAAATAATCTTTTGTAATTCTGATTACTGTAGTATTAGCTGATGGTGGTCTGCTAGTTACTACAGTTATTGTAACAGGACGGGAATAATTATAAAAAAAAACACACCAAAGGCATTGTTAACAAGTCATTTTATAATTACAGAGTAGTAAAGAAGGGTGGATGTACACTCTTAAAACTGCTGGGTTAAAAATAACCCAATATAAATAATAATAATAATCCTATAATAATCTAATATAATAATCATATATATACTGCCCTACAAAGCAAAAAGGCAGTAACTATGCAGAGTGCAGAACTGAGAAAAATGACTTTAAAGTTATCCTGTCATCCAGCTATGTAGTTGTAGGTAGATTATTGGACATCTGGATGATGAGCAGCTAGTTATCTCCTTGAGTTCATGTTGTTTATGGAGGAGAACCAGGTAGTCGGACAAGTAATGCAATGCTACCCACACATCAGGGGTTCGCAAACTTTCGCAAGCTGCCCCCCTATCTATCTATGCAAGGTGGTCTAGTGGGGGGAGGGGGGTGACGGTGGGAAGGGACAATGCAAGCTTGCAAAAGGTTGAGAACCCCTGACGTACACAATGCTTATAATAGCTGTAAAAATGTAAGATAAGATTCAACTTTGCACCCTGAACACGTTGCCAAAATGTAAGTCTCACAGACAAGATATGGTATGTTCAACATGAATTTGAATTCATGAATACAAAACTGATTTTGTATCATTTTAATGTAACTATCATAACCACATTCGCTTAAAAGATTGTGTTTAATGTGGTGAAAGATGCCGATTTAAAAAAGATAACATAGCAGCAAGTAGTTTAGCTAATTATATTAAAAACATTACAAACATTTTTAAACCTTTATATATATATATATATATATATATATATATATATATATATATATATATATATATATATATATATTAGAGAGATACGCTTGTTTCAGCTTCTCGAATGTGAGGATTATATATATATATATATATATATATATATATATATATATATATATATATATATATATATATATATATATATAGTCCTATATAGTCCTAGTAATAGTTTAATAAAGAAACACACAAACATAAAAGCCTAAAAACGTCACACCCTATTGACTCCCACGTTTAAGCCAAGCAAAATAAAAAACAAGTAAGGCAGCAATAACCTTACCCTAAATAAAGACTAGAATTAAGGTATTGTCAGAAATATATTGTACTATAATACAACAATAAGTTTTAAATAAAGTATCAATGTATAATAGACAAAGCCAGAAAGAGAACCTTTTCTACCTTCACTTCTTTTATTCAAGCAATTAGTATTTTAAGTTTTTTTTTTTAAAGAATCTTTTCTTCGTTGCATGCAAGCACACCTCATGGTGCATAATTAACTAAACATAGTGTATACAATTTCATCAGTAAAGTGATTCTACAGGAAGATATTGAGGGGGCGCATACACTCTTGAAGGGAAATGTATTTATCTAATTATATTTTAACAGATACTATATTGTATGATATATCAAGAGGTCTTACTTACCAGCTTGCGCCATGGCCATTGAGAATCTCCATAATCATAGGTTATTTCAGTCTCTGCTTGGATGTTTTCAATTGCAAATAAGCAAAGATGAGGTTTACCCTGGACTGTCAACTTTTTCATTTTACAATTTGGTGACTTGTGGCCATCATTCACCAGCCTTCCCAACGAGCCATCTTCGCGGGACGCATCTATGCTAAAGTTAGGAGGAAACAAAACGTTTTTACAAAAAAAAACACAAGGCTTTAGAGAATAACTGATCTTGTATAGGTCATGACTTACCACCATGTGTCATTGTTCCATTCAAACTCAAACAAGAAAGCATTTTGTTTTTCTGTGTACTTCTTCTGCCTCTTGTCCTGTTCATATTGTGATATTAACTCCCCACGGTACGCGATGACAAACGATCCTTTTTCAATTGGTGTGCAGGTAAATACACCACGTCCTAAGTAAAAGTTAATAAAATAGTGTCAAGTTATGTATACAAAATTACAGTTAAGAATCACTATTGATTAGATATTGACAAACTAAAAAATAAACAAACATCAGACTTTTTAACAAAATAAATAATATATGAGTGGTAATGTTGCACAATGGCAGGTTACGTCAGCTAATGTTGTGGGTAACAAACAGTTTCAGCAGAAATAAGCGTAACAGAAAAAGCTTCAGTCTATAGGTGAAATCTTGAGCATAGTTTGTGCA
The DNA here is from genome assembly GCF_008315115.2 of Sander lucioperca. NCBI lineage: Eukaryota > Metazoa > Chordata > Actinopteri > Perciformes > Percidae > Sander > Sander lucioperca. The sequence goes on along the minus strand of NC_050177.1, from coordinate 26,708,344 downwards.
TCTGATAGTGAGGGAATTATTTAGCCAAGGAGCCATCAAACAGTTCAGCTAAGAAAGCATTAACACCATTAAACACATAATCTACAGTAGGTGGGAAGCAACAGTACAATGCAGCTCAGTGGTAACTTCTCTATCAAATGACTTTGCTCAAGTTTGCCTTCAATAGGAACATAAGATAAAGCAGAGTCGTTATTTTTGCAAAGAGCTGGCAACAGCAACACATATTTTCTAAGCACTGGATGATTTAACAAGGCCAAATGTAATAAACTCAACAAACATGCACAGAGAAAGCTTTGACAATGGGTTTTGCGTTTTTTACTTGAACTGGTAACTGTCACATAATTCTGTTATATTTAAGTTTTGATCACATATGACATACCTTTAAAGTCACTGATCCACTTGACCTTTAAACAAGGTTTGTCACCTCCAGACAAAATGAACTGAATAGCCTCAGCCTCAGGACTAAGTCTGGTTCTCCTTTTTGACATGCTCTTCGGCCATGTGCTCCTCAATTAGCAAACATCTACATAGAGACAACATGTCAGCAAGACAAGTACCAAAAAAGACCTATGCTTGAATAAAATAGGTACATACATGGTATTACTCTGCCTATTGAAAGAATGCAACGTTAACTTAACGTTACTCATGTTCTCACCAATGCATGTCATTAGCGTTAGCTTATTAGGCTAATTGATCGACGCTAATACGTGCAACTGCAGCTACAACAGTGTAATGCAAAGCGTAAATTTCTGTTCGGCCATGTAGCCTACTCCTCAATTAGCAAACATTTACATAGAGACAAAAAGTCAGCAAGACAAGTACCAAAAAGACCCATACTTTAATAAAATAGGTACATACATGGTATTACTCTGCCTATTGAAAGAATGCAACGTTAGCTTAACGTTACTCATGTTCTCACCAATGCATGTCATTAGCGTTAGCTTATTAGGCTAATTGATCGATGCTAACACGTACAACTGCAGCTACAACAGTGTAATGCAAAGCGTAAATTTCCGCCGAACAGTCAAATTTAACATATACTCGGAGAATAAGTGTCTCTGTGTGGTTGAAAATGAATAAAAGTAATTACTTACAGGACATGTCTGAGGAGACTCTGCAGTCTGCAGCAGAAAGACGGTCGTGAGACGTTGGTGAGACGTTCGGTGGCTCTGGGAATGTGGGAAAAGCGGGAACATCTGCGTAACGTAACGTAAGCATGCAGGCTGCACTTCACGGTCCGCTACGTGCGTCCAAACAGACAACCGGGACGACGGGAGGAAAGCGCCACTTACAGCTGTTATTTGGCTGGCCATTTGGCCATTTAGACTCCCAGTTAGACGTTAAATGTCTTATTGACTGTTCGGATTATGATGACATAATCAAGGTTTTCAACCCAAAGACCAGGAGAGACTCCACCTTATGTGGCAGCTCCGGTAAGACCGTGTTTTTTATGCTTACCGTGGCATGTTGATGCTGTTTCTGAAAGGAAGTTTTTAATATTAATTAATTAAATTTATTATTATTAATATTTATGTTCTATGTTTTAAATACATGTGTGTTTATGTAAGCTTTTAAAAAAAGAGTCCAGATATTCCCAGGCCCACCTATTAATGACGTTGTCCTTTTAGTTTAATAAGCTAACATTAGCTTATCCAGCTGATTAATCTCAATTTAAGCAATTAATTGAGGAACTGATTCTCTACAAAGTAAACAGGATACTTAATCAGCAGTAGTAAATTGGTGATGTTATTATTTTACTTTGATTACATGGAATATGTGAATTACAGTAGGCTAATTCTAAACTAGCTTAAAAAGTTGGTGTGTATGAAAACATACAGATATATGAGGACCCGTTGATTGCGTCATCAATGTGTGTTTAAAGTGTGTTAAAGTTCCAGATGTGACCACTAGTTGGCGTGACAGCAAATGAGCAAAAAACATAAACACACTTACACACTTCATGTCATAAAATTGTGATGTTTCAGGACATGGGAGGTTTTTGGTTTAGAGGCATTCTGGGAGTGTCTAGAACACTGCAGTGAGCTCGGAAAAATGAGGACCCCCAAAATGTCCTCATTTTTCCGAGTGTCCTCATATTGAAGGTGTGTTATCATAAA